>NW_024097415.1:0-36918 GCF_016545835.1 Crotalus tigris
CAGCACCCGCGCATGCGCACGGCGCTGGCGACAGCCTGTCTGGTCCCGGGCAGCTTTGCACCTGCCCGGGACTGCCTGCAAACGACCGAGCCGTTTGCAAAGGCTCGGGACATAACACCCCTTTCCCCCGGGCTAAAACTACTACCAACATACAACATTTATTTTATATGACATTTTGCTCCCCAGTGCTCCCACTGATTACTGGCTTTTGCCTTGCCAGCAAGGTTATGTAATCTTCTAGATACTTAGGAGATTTCTTTGCTCTCTGTGACCTTCTTAGCTCTGGGTTACTGGCATAAGTCCCCTGACTGGAGGGAGGCGTGAGCCTGTTCTCTCTATTGTGCCCTGGTGTCTTCCAAGGACTGTGCCCCGATGCCTGGCCTGCTTGCTTGCCCACCGGGCTCGTCGGGCCAGAGCTTCTGTTACTTTGTGACCTGGTTGACCTACCTAGCTGTAGACCCTCAGGCCCCGTGAAGTGATAGCCGCTGCTGGGCGTCTCTGTAGAACCTCCTAGGTCAGTCCAAGACCTGTCAGGAGGCTGTCCATTCCCTGAACCCCATTCTGTGTTCGGGCTCGTGTGGGTTTCTGTACTTTCCCAAAACTCAGGTGGTCCCTGATTTGTGCGAGGGTTGTTGTAGTCGGGACTTGGTTCCTCGACTAACTCTGTGTATGTTTGACCCCCTGTAGGATTTGGGGTAAGGTCAGGCCAACCTTGGGAATTGTGTGCCAGTTCTCTTGCGGGGAATGATTTGTTGGGATGCCCCCGGGTATCCTCCGTTGCTGGAGTGCGGTGTGATGTGTGTGGAAAGTGAGTATGCCCCCGGGGTGACTCCCTGGCTGGAGTAGGCCTTGAGGCCATTTGTGTGGGTTGTAAGCTCCATGACTTCCTGTTTTCGGAGCCAATTGCAAGAACTTGGACGAGCGTTTGTGGCTCCATCAGTGGAGATGGGCAGCAGCTCGTGCCCTTCCTTTGCTCCAAAGGGTCCCCCTCCCCCCCTGGAAAAGACCCAGGAGTCTCATCTGAAAAGTCCCGCCTAGGGCGGAGTTGGTCGATGTGCCGACGCAGGACACGACCGTTGTCCAGGGCAACCTCGTAGGAGAGAGGACCTGTGACCCTGGAAATAGAAGCGGGGACCCAGGTATGACCAGGGCCGTAATTGCGAGCCCAAACCGGGGCACCCACAAGTAGTTGTCTAGGTGCCCTAGGAGGTGAAGGTAGATGAAGGTAGTCTGTCCAGATGCAACGGTCAAGTCTAGTAGGTAATGTGGCCGCCCAACGAAGTTCAGCTTGGCTTCTCCCTGTAGAAGTGGCGGTGTGGTGCGATAAGAAAGGAGAAAGTCAGCCATCCCAACCTGTGATGCTGCCCAGTCCCACGTAGGTTGAGTCTCTTCAAGGGTCCTTTGCGATGCGCCCATGCGTCAGGCCATTAACGTTGGGTGGACGGGTGAAAAGGCGCAGACGTGGCATGACGAATCATGTTTGCCTGTAAGAAAGCTTGGAATTAGGAGGATGGTGAATTGAGGGCCGTTCCCCCAGCTCCTCCTAGTCGGACACAATGCATCTGGCAGCCCCGTGTGGGCAGCAAAAAAAATCCCCCTCAAGTCCCTGAATAGTCTTTGCAGTGGTGGGGGATGAAACAGGCACACACTCAAGCCATTTTGAATGGCTGTCAACAAGACCAAGAAGAACTGGCCCTGAAAGGGCCCAGCGTAGTCAATGTGCACCCTAGACCAGGGGGACTGTGTTTCCTCCCATCTATGCACAGGAGCTTGGGGCATCTCTGGGCGAGATCGTTGGCACAGGTGGCATGCGTGTACCTTAGCTTCAATATCTTTATCTAAACCAGGCCACCACAAGTGGCTTCGTGCAAGAGCCTTCATACGAACCATGCCAGGATGACCCTCGTGGAGGGATTCTAAGACCCTAGTCCTCATTGAGGTGGGAATGACAACTCTGTTTCCCCAAAGCAGACAACCCTGAGAAAGGGACAGTTCGTTTCTTTTGGACCAGAAACTCTGAAAATCAGGACTAGGGCAGTGCTCAGGCCACCCGGACAGGACCCAGGAGCGGACACGTGAAAGTGTGTGATCTGTACCGGTTTCAGCGGTAACATCCCTGGCACTACGAGGGAGCTCGGGCAAGGCTTGGATTGATAGAATGTTGACAGCTGGCGCGGGGTCAGCTTCTACTACGGCAGAGGCATCTACTTGAGGCCATCAGCATGGCCCATTTCTTTCCCGGCTGTGGAGTAATGAAAAATCATATGCCAGCAAGAAAACTAGACCACCTAAGCATTCTAGGGGAAATGATGTGGGGAGTCTGCTTAAATGTGGTAAACGTACAGCAGAGGCTTATGGTCAGTGAAGACCCGTGAAATAGCCTGCCATATAGAAAATCGTAGTGGAATTTTTTAATTCCAGCAACAATCAGCCAGAGCCTCCCTGTCTATCTGAGAGTTAGTTGCGCTCGGCAGAAAAATGACAGGTTCTGGAGTAGTATGCAATAGGAACCTGAGTTCCATCAGACCTGAGGTGACTCAGGACAGCTCCAACCCCGTAAGGGGACGCATCACAAGCGATGCACACAGGGAGAGACTCGTTGAAATGTGCAAGAACACTGTTAGAAGTGAGCAAGGCCTTGACTTCTTTAAAGCAAGCCTCATGCGCTTGTGACCACAGCCACACAGCCTGTTTGTCTAGTAGACTGTGAAGAGGCTCAGCTACACTAGCTTTATGTGGAAGAAAAGAATTGTAGAAATTCAGGAGGCCTAGGAAGGCCTGAAGTTCGGCCTTAGACTTTGGCCTGGGTGCATCTAAAATAGCAGTTATTTTGGATTCAGCAGGATGAATCCCAGCAACATCAATTTTGAATCCCAGAAATTCAGTAGAAGGTACCCCAATCTGGCATTTGTCTTTTCTGAGCTTGAGGCCTGATTTCCTGAATCTTAACAGGACAGCCCTAAGCCTTTCAGCTAGAATGTGTGTGGAGTCTCCTGCAATCAAGACATCGTCAAAGTAGGGGCAGACCCCTGGTATACATCGTAGTGTGTTTTCCATTACGCTTTGGAAAATCCCAGGAGCGACATTTACTCCAAACTGTAGCCTTTTTACTTTAAAGGCTCCCCTGTGGGTCCCAATGGTCTGAGCTATGGCAGCATCATCATCAACAGGCAGCTGTTGATATGCTTGAGCTAGGTCAAGCTTTGCAAAAAAACACGCCCCACCTTCGAGAGAGGCCAGGATGGGACTGAACACAGAAAGGCATAGGCATGTTGCTGCAATGCCTTATTGATGTGTGCATCTGATAATCAGCACAATGCGAAGTCCCCTTTGACCTTAGAGGCGTGACAATGGGGGCTGCCAAACGGGCTGGAATCAACAGGTCTAGGGTCCTGTTGGGATAGTTTGTCTGTCCAGTGTCAATCTTACTTTTTTTAAAGCACAAAAGGGGACCCTTCTTTGCTTTAATAATAAGGAAGTGGACAGTGAGGGCTAGCTTAGGACACAGGTGCGTCCTGTGAAATTGCCCATGCTGGGGGCGAAAACCATCCTGCAAATCTTGCAGACTTCCTGTAGGTCAGTGGTTGTTAAAGCTTATGGGAGTCCCTGTGACGTGTATCCCCCCCCCAAGGGGGGGGCCCTCCAAAACCAATCTAGTCCTATGAGACTCGTTCGTTCACCCCCTACTACTAATAAGTCTAGTGGACCTTCAAAACTCTTGTATTGCACGTTAAGGGTGGCCTCCCCTTAACACACACTCTTGAGTTCTGAAAATCTGTTAATACAATATCAGAAGGCCTTAACTTGGCCTTAGACCCACTACTGGAACAAATCTTCCTAAATGTATGCACTGAAATGATGGACAGGGCCGACCCTGTGTCTAGTTCCATAGGGGGGGGGGGGGGGGAAAGTAAAAGTAAAAAATGGAAACCCCTTGGTGCTTCACGTTGCGTGACAGCTTTTCTTCATGCGGCTTGTGTGTGCTGTTTCAGATGCTCCTTCGCGAAGCGCAAAAAACTACCTATTCGGCTGGGGAATATGGTGCCCTTCAGGGGTCGTCTTGGGGTTGTTGCCGGGCGGCCCCCAGGCACACAGCTCGCATATGCTTTGTTTACCGCATAGCCCGGCAGGTTAGCGGAGCGGAACTTGCAGTCGGTTCTCTGTGGCGAACTTCACAGACGATGCCACTTGAGCGGAGCCGAAGAGCTTCCTTATGGTTTCTTCCCTCGAGGGGTGTAGACAGCGTCGAATCCTCGTGGCTTCCTCCTCGAGTTTTCGGTCGGACGTCTTCCTGGTTGACGGACACACCCTCCTCTGCCCGTTTCTGATCGGGGCCCGCACAGTTGTGACGGCGCCGCCCTGCTTGCTTATTCTGCGGTGAACTTACTTAAGGCGTCTTGGAAGGATAATTCTTCCTTTGCGAAAAGTCTCTGTTGTAGCTCGCCTTAACCCGCACACGAATCGGTCCCTCAGTCGGTCCTCGAGGTCCTTGAACTCGCAGGGCTTGGCGGCCTTCCGTAACGCGGCAATGTATTCCTTGGCTGACTCACCGGACCGTTGATCCCTCTGTTCGAAGGTGTGGCGCCATGAGATAACGGACACCTTGGGGTGGAAGTGCTCCTTCAGCAGCTTCTTCAGGTCTGCGTAGCTTCCAGACTCTACTGGGACAGGTGCTGCAAGGTTTTCTGCGATTTCGAAGGCGTCTTGGCCGCAAACGCAAAGCAGGGTGGCCGCCTTCAAGCTATCTTCCTCACTTGGTTTGCCTTGAAGTAGTTCTCCATTCTGGATACGTAGGACTCCCACCGCTCTGGATGTGAGACGTCGAATTCCGAAAGCCTTCCGATTTTTGCCATCTTCGGATCTTCAGGAGACGGGTCTATCAGCCAGCCTACCCCCGAATGCGCACCGGATTGGCGGGCAGCTGCCGAGTCGACGCCGTTCCTCTTTCGCCGCTCAGGACTCCTTGGGTAAGCTTACACTTCTTCCTTTCCAGGTAGTGCAAGGCATCCCACCTTCGTCGCCAGTGTTGAGTCCGTGGCGGGAAAACAGACACGAGAAGCAGCTGGAGTTCTCAGTTTCATTTATTCAGCGTTCAGCTTACAGGAAGATGGCTTCAGCCTCGCCCAAACGCCTCGCAGCCTCTTATATAGGCAACTCCCGGGTAAATGGGTTACTTTTCCTGCGCCAGCACCCGCGCATGTGCACGGCGCTGGCGACAGCCTGTCTGGTCCCGGGCAGCTTTGCACCTGCCCGGGACTGCCTGCAAACGCCCGAGCCGTTTGCAAAGGCTCGGGACATAACAGTGAAGCCCAGCGTTACCATAGTAACAGTGTAGTCATGATCTTTCTCTTCATTTGAAGAATGTGGTATCTAAGCTTGCATCAGCAATTACTTCCTTTGAGACAAAGCCCCTGACTGAAATCAATCAGCCTTGACTGTCATGCTTCCTGAAGTAGAATTATACAAAGATAGAGCATGATCAGGATATCACATTTTCCCATGCAATATGCATCATGAATTTAAATATTATTAAAACTGCAAATAGCTCTATAGTTTTAATATACAGATGACACTTATTGAAAACTGAGCAGTCTGGTAACATAAATGTAAATGGCATGTATAATATGCTATGCATATCTTCAAAGGTGCATTTCTCTTCAAGAGAGATTTGATTGGAGTGCTCTTTCAAAGGGGATCCAGGAAGCTCAGGTTTTGACTGGCAGCTGGTCTAGCCATGCCACTTGATTTATACCCTAACAGCAGTTAGGGAATATGTTACTCATGCTCAGAAGACATTTTCTGTTAGATAGATCTGCCAGTTCTGGCTGACCACACCCAGACTAGATGTGATAAATCTCTTCAAGGTAAATCATCTCAAGCTAATATACCTCTAAGCTAAGGAAAATTACATGTACCAGATAGTTCTTAATTTTTTGGTTACACTTTCATTTGGGTTTTTTTGTCTTGTTTTATGGTAGACCTTTATCACATTTGATTCAAAATTATATTCAGAATCTTTTGGAATAAAATAATATAAAAATGACATAATAAAAAGAAATATATTTCTGACTGATTATATTCATATGAGTAATAAAAAAATCCCTTTAGTTTTCTGGGTTTGGGATTAGCATGTTACATGAATCTGTCCATTGAGCTTCAATAAATTCTGACTAAAATCATAATAAGTCAGTGCAATGAGGTGGTGGAAATTGTCATTCTGTAGAACCCATGCATTTCAGCTGTGACTTGTACAGTCTCAGTTAAAATTTTATTGAGTTACATGTTCATTAAGATCTGATTTAAATATAGTGTTTAGTAACACTTAATTTAACTGTGCTTTGCAAAATAAGTCACTTTTGTCTCATTTCCTAGAAAGGGGACATGGTACAGAAAGAAGTCAATGGGTAGGACAGATCTTGGACTCTTGCAGTGGGAGTTCTAGTAAGACCACATCTATCGACATACAGAGTTTAGAGCAGGGGTGTCAAACTTGCAACGTCACGTGATGTGTCGTGATGTATCATGACTTTTTTGCCATTGCAGGCAATGGGGTGGGCTCAGTTTCGCTATGATGCATCTGGCCTGCGGGCAGCAGTTTGACACCCCTGCTTTAGAGGCTGTCATTTGCATCTTTGACCAAATTAGAAAAGTCCCGTGGATTAAAATCAAATCTTAGGATGGAAGCAAGAAATCATAGTTGGTGTTGTGAAAAGGATCCCTATGAAGCAATTATTGTAGACAACTGGTTCATGAAAGTCTCATCTGTAGCCACAGCAGGAAAAACAAAAGTACCAGATGTCTCTACAAGAATATAAGCAAAACATTACAAGAGCAGGGGAAAGATGAGTATGAGAAGCATTCTATGGAATTTTATCTTCCCAGATCTAATTAGTCTGGAAACCAGCCAGGAAAAGAAAAAGCAGTGAGGCAGGACTTTGTAACAAAAATGGAAGTAAACCCAGGGCAGTGACTGACAATGAAAAATCATGGGTAGAGTATTCTGGGGTATTTTGTCCCCTTAAAAAGAGGGAATCCTGCACAGGTTAAAGAAAAAATGATGCTAGTCATGGTTCTACAGCATTACAGGACTGGCTTACTGAAACATATCCATGAAAATCATTGCATGGGATAAAAAGAAAAGAATGAGGCTGAAAAAGCAGATTATTTTGACTAGGAATGACCAAGATGTGGAAATTCATTTGCAATCCTAACCAGAGTATTGGAATAAGAAAGCCAAGGGGAAATGGGACAAGGCTACCATAATTCCAATGGTCTTTGTGCCAGCTAGAGAGAACCAATATATCTGTGATTGAAACAAGAAGATACTGTGAGGGAATGTTCATCATTGGAAAGCAGAGTAGGCAACAGAATTTCATTTTTAATCTGTGCCAGTGAGCCCACAGTAAAAAAATGACAATAAAGGTTATCTTATCTTATTTTAACCAGAGTAGGGTATATTTAGAGAATTTCTAACAAATGAGGCCAAAGCTTTCAGCTGCCTTGCTGAAGCCTTTGTAAGCAGTCTTGAAAATAACTAAGATTAAAATTTCTCCTTATCTTTCTCAGAAAAATGGACTGAGATATAAACCTTGCATGCACAGGAAAATCAAAGCCTCGGGATACTCTTTGGATAAAATGAAGTGCCACAGGTCACTACAGCATTAAATCCTTTTGAGCTGTTGTATAGAAGAAAATTTAGAAAGTAATGGGTATTGTCCAATCCCTCATATCAAAATAGGGCCAGTTTCTTTACTGATGTGTTTATCCTTTGAATGCTGAAAATACCAGATCCTTCCTATAGTAACAGAATGTGCTTGTTGCTATAAAATAGTAGCCACTAGAACAGTGATGGCAAACCTTTTGGGGTCAGCATGTCAAAATTTGGAAAATGCCTAACTTGAGTCTGCTGGCATATCACCACCTGCCTCCTGAGCAAAAGAGAAACAATTCTTTACTTCTTTACTTCTTTACTTATTTTTTAAAATACAGTCCAATCATGTCCATTGCCATGTATTATATAAACAAACATAAAATAATAATAATAATGAAATACAGGTAAATCAAGGTTATTTTTTGAAGGTCTGGAGGCCACATGAGAGCACAGTCCTCTCACATGACTTCTGGATGGTCTGGAAACTACCCCTTTTTTGCACAGTGTCCATAGTCTCCAAAAACTGTGCAAGAATAATTGTTGCCAGATGTTCATGAAAGATATCATCATAAGTTCTCAGCACTGCACTTGATTGTTGTAGGTGCTAAAAAGTTTTGAGGATTGTTGATAATACCTAAAGATTTTTGTTTTATACAATTTCTTATACATAGTATTTTTTTTGTTATATATTCCATTGTTTCTATTATTATTATTATTATTATTATTATTATTATTATTATGACAATTAACTTATTAATCTAATAGCCAATTATATTTCTTGTAATTAGTAGTAACAAGTTCCAGTATATTAATATTGTTAGCTAGAACAGACTTTAAATGTGTAGCTAACTATTTTTATTTTTTTAAACAAAACTTCTATTTCTTCATTATCTTTGCTTTCTGCCTTCTTTTGTGATTGAAAGTTCTGGCAAACTTGAAAGGCTACAAATTTCTTTATGATATTTTTGTCTGTTCACCTACAGTAGACAGATTGGTCTACCTCCCCACCCACCCACCTATCTACCTATCTACCTACCTGCCTTTATATCTGAGTTAGAGATAATGTAGAAACAAACTAGATAAGAAACTGTGCATAACTGTGAAGAAAGCAAATCTTCACTGTTTTCTTTCCTGTTGTTTTGTTATTTTCTGACTGAAAAAGTGAAAGGAGTCTTTATAGTTTATATTGCTGCAATCTATTGACTTGACTCTAAAATGTCACATAACCTATAAAATTATCTATCCAATATTTTCTTTTTATTATTTATTACTGCAGTAAACAATTGCAATCTTTTTTCTGGCTGGGGATCATGGGAGCTGAAGTCTAATAACCCTGAAGGTCAGGCCATTGGGGAAAACTGAAATCACAGTAAGTCTTCAAATCTTTGAGCACTTGTCTTGCAGTATTTCTGCCCAAAGAAAGGTATGTTAAGATTCATAATGTACTTTAATGAAAGAAACTGAATTTTAAAGATCTAGAAGTTCTATATTTAGTAAGTGCTAACTGTATGTCAATATGCAATATGTTATATATCTCTGGATTTTCTATGAAAAATTTAATAAACCTCAGTTGAAGAATAAAGATATTTACTTTCATACTTGCAATGCTAAATTCAGTAAAAGAATTCAGTCAATGAAGAAAAATAATTGAGCGTTTATTCATGGCTGTTATAGAATGCTCCACTAGACTACCACATTTCCTGTTTGTAGGATTTAAACTTGAATTTTAAATGCCCAGATGAACTCAGTGTTGAACACACAAAAGTCAGTTCTTGTGTCTCTGACTGAGACCTATTTTTGTTTCCGTTTGTTTCTATAACCAGCAGGAAACTGAACAGTAAGTATGTTTCCTTTATACCATCAATTTCAAGTATCTTTAAAAAAAAACTATTCAAAAAGTTTATAAATCCAAAGGCAAAAGAGCTCAATGTCTATTCATTTTGATAATATTCATAAATCTTAATTTATCTTTAGATAAGTGGAAAGAAACATTATTATTAAATATTTGTTGGGAAGAACTAATGTTAGCGCTCAGTAATTTTTACTTGAGTTTGCTTCGGAGACATATACTTTGAAAACTAGAAACCCAACTAAATTCTGATTAATTCTCTTTTAGATAATCCTTTAAAACTTACTCTAGCAGGCCATATCTGTGTTTATGCTGGTTCAGGGTTGTTCAATCATATAATGAATTTGCCTTTACCGGGAGATGGGAGCTCCAGAACTTTATTTATGTCACAAATAAACAGAGAAGAATGTTTGTTTGTTCCAAGACAAAGGCAGAATTACAATTCTGAAATATAAATTGTCTTGCCTTTGAGTGATATTGTGTGGAATGGGAAAACAATAAACCATAGGTGATCCCTTAATTAAAACAGTTGATACTCCTGGAGATACGAATCCCCAACATGATCTTTCTTATAAATATATTTACCTTAAGATGTAATGCCATGCATGTCTACATTGACTCAGGTCTTAATGAATTCAATTAAATTTATTCCCAGATAAGCGGATATAAGGCATCAATCATTATTCCAGTCATTTTCATATGCCAACTGTTTAAAGCATGCAGAACCTTTTACTCCATTTAGTTAGTACTGGTGCTCATTTGAATTTCAGTGATTATTTTAGTTCCTTTGAGATTTCCCTACTGTGATTTGCTTGTAAAATGGTATAGACAGTAAAGGCAGTAAAAATGCATCCAGTATTTTCTTAATATGCCAAGAAGTACTTCCTTCTGTTAAGCTCAATTCAGTGTGATGGCCACTTCTTTTATGATATAGAGATTTTAATCCTAGTGGTGATCTTCCTTTAGCCAATACTTCATTTTTTATAATTTCTCAATACAAAAGTAGCTATACAGTGGAATACCAATATAAAATTATATTGCAATCTGGACACTTTTGATTAATATTTTGACAAAATGATGGTTTCACATATAATGACAATTGAGTGTATGATTAAGTCTGACTGAGGTAGTTGCTTTAAAAAAAGGTTCATATAGCATTGCAAAAACAGAGTTGTAAGCTAGGATCATTGCTGCAAGAAGTAGGCAATAAAATCAATTACTGATAGGAAATAAAGATTCTGCTCTTGCATATTCTTTTTTTCAGATGCATGCTCTAAGATTACATATCCCAATGGCAGAAAGAAAGAGACAATTATAGATATGTAATTAAAAAGAATATTTCAGCAATTTTACAAGATGTATTAACCCAAGCACATCCAAAAAGCAACAGTTGGAGAAATCTGATTAGATTACATTAGAGTTGATATAAAGGGAAAGATGAATGCATGCATATTCATACCGTAGTCTTAACAAAATATTTGGAGATTTGCTAATTGGTGTTAATTGTTGTTATGGTTACATTCTGAGCAGGATTTGAGAATGATGAGATAATTGTTACCAAAGATTTTGATAGTATTATATATTCTATATTTTATAAAAATAGAATAGCTACAAAATAGAAACAAAATGATAGATATGATGCTATCGTAGAGTGATTCTGTTTTAGTATTTTTTCTAAAAAGTGCATTACATTTCATTTTGATCAATTCTATTGATTTCAGCCAGAGATACTTAAATATTATCTAAACCATAGATATACATATCAGAATCCCTCTAAAAATTTGCCTCTCAATCATGATTTCAGTGCAATAGAAAGGGAATAATTAAATAATCATATAAATGGCATTAACTTTATTTTAATTATATAAATCAAATTTAACTCTATCTTATTTATTTATCATGGCCCTCCTACTTTTTAACATCTACTGCTGCTGACGTATCATCTGAGAGCTAAAGCCATACCTCCACCTGGAACAAGGTGTACATTCATGACTAACTGCAAATGTTGCAGTATATTAGTTTCAATGGAATAATCCTGGTAAAACAATATTTCTTGTTGTAAATTCTTGCATTCGTTCTGTAATATTGTTTGTGGGAATAATAAGATCTTAACATTGAAATATGGATCTTTTGCATAGGCAAAGACAAGGTGGATCCAAGCCACTGATTATCATATTTTTATTTATGTAATAACTTATTTATATTACAATCTAGTGCTCATGTACCACTAAGATTAATTTTCAAACAGTTAAAATTCATCAAATAAAGGATCACTTGCAATAAATGAAATACAACAAAGTGAGCAAATAATTAAATCAAGATCAGGCGAATGCAACAACTTAAATGAAGCTTTAAATATAGTTCTTTAAGAAAATAAGATAAATGAACCTATTAATAGAGTCTCAGCCTAGTTTATTCAGGCTGAGGGATCCAGAGTTTATGTGCAATCATTGGAAAATTGTCTGACAACTGAGGATAACAATGGAACTCTGTAGTTAGAAATTGTCTTTCCGTTGAATTCTATGGCCCAAATATTCTGTTATTGGATATAATGACGACTAAGATATCCTGGGCCAAAAGAACAACAACTATTTTTTCAACTGTGTCCAGAAACAAGCTGGGAATCAGGCAACATACAGTAGGTATGGAGATTCCGAGTCATCCAGGTCATGGTTGTCCCAAAGGTGTTTTTTCAAGAAGCAACTGGATTTTCTTTGTTTTTTCCTTGAAGATGTTTCGCTTCTCATTCAAAAAAACCTCTTCAGAACTGAAGATGCTTCTTCAATGAGAAGCGAAACATCTTCAAAGAAAAACAAAGGAAGTCCAATTGCCTCTTGAAAAAGCACCTTTGGGATAGGTATATCTCACCTTGTACTGCATTCTAAACCAGCCTTTAACATTTTTCCAGTCCGAGAAATATAGCAATTCAAAAACTGGTATAGTTTGCCTTCTCTTGTCATCAAAGTGTTAACCTGATTTGATGATAAGGCAGCTTTAGTGTGGGATAAGAAAACCATTGGTGAATCTCCTGCAAATAGGAAAAACATCTACTTCTCACTGTCTATACTATGGGATAGGGCTGGGATAAGAAGTGAGCATTGATATTTAGCAACCTATTAATTTGGTTATCTGTCAGAACCTGATTTGTGGGGTTACAGTTTTCCTGCTTTGCTGGAAGCCCACACTCATTCTGTGGATCAGACACCACAGCCACCACTAAAGTCCTGCTAATCTCAGCTTCTCTTGCTACAATGTTCTTGTGCTTGTCTGTTTTTCATGCTGACTTTCTCACTTGGTGTTTCTTGCTTCTTGGAGGCCTTTGTCTTATAAGCTTTCTCATTCTGCTGTTTGCTTTGTTCTCTTTGCCTCTTCATTGGTCTCTCATCTCTCTCTCTTTCTTATTTGCTCCGCTTTCTTATTTTTGCTTATTTAAGAGTTTTATTCACTATTTTTTCTTGTCCTCTCTAGCTTACCTGCCTCACTTTCCATTAAAACATCTGGTAGACAGCCTCTGCCTCCAACCCAGAGCCCCTTCTTGCTTGAAACACTGCCAATATCCCTTTTAGCAAAGGCAAAAGTTTTTTGCTTTTTCACATGTGTAGATAAGCAGTCCCTGGAATGTCTCGTCAGTGCTTTGCAATGTGTGAGGCAGGCATAACACAGGCAAATTCTTGACCTTTCCTGCTGCCCAGCTAAAGTGGCTTTGGAGAAAAGTTGGCAGCAACTGCAGAGTAATGGCATAGCCAAAGCAGTTAAAAGTGACTCATGGCCTCTATTGCGTTATTATCATAACTGTTATAGCAATGTCAGAAAGTGTACATTTAGTACATTGGTTTGTGCGGGGATAAAATTGAATACAAAAGTTGCTGAAGAGCAGAGAAGGGGGTAATGTAAAGATAACCAGGCGAGAAATGAAAAAAAAAAAATGCTCCAGTCAGTCAGGGATATCTCTGCGAAGTCCCTGGCTGCAAAATGACAAATACAGCAGAGTAATTGAAAGCTTGTTCCTTTTTGCAAGCGTGCTATGCTGTGCCACACATTAAAAGGGGAGGAGCTTTGATTTCTCTGCCATGCTTGCCACTTTGAAACCCAATGACCATTATTACAGATACTCCTGACCACTTTGTACTTTCTTCATTGCATTTGTTTTTGCAGTAAGGAAAAAGGCTGACAACTGTGCGGCAAATGATGATGGCTGAAAGTCACTAATACACTTTGGCTTCAGGAGAAAGAGGAGGCAGGACAAGGCACAAATCCCTATCTGTAGACAATGTTTGTCCCATAGTTCAGAATAAATGTTGCAAATGTGCCTTTGTGGTGTTTTCAGTTAATCAGCATAGTTGTTGAAGGTTGAGTTTATAGCACTGTGGCAGCACAGGCAGGTGGTACAAATCCCAGAATACATTTCATTAAACTCACTGTTTTGTTTTGAATGTTGACTTGCTCAATAGTCTTTTATATTTTCCTAAATTTCTCATATGTTTGTCTATGTTACCTGTTCTGTTTGATTTCTGACCAGATTTTTGAAGAACACAAAAGTTATTATTTGACACTTTTAAATAGCTTCATTAAGATGGTTTCACTGATATATAGTACATAAACTGCCTGTTTTTTAAAACATGTAAATTTGTCAGAAAATAAAGGAAATAGTGTGCTATTTTTCATTTTTCTGACTTTAACATGTGTGGAGAATATCTTACTTGTTTTGTCATTTATGCAATGGTTTCAAAATTTCTGGAAAAAATAATTACAACTTTTCTGACACATTCTTCATAGAGCTTACAGAATTAGCACAAAAATCGAGTTTAATACAGATTTGTAATTTCCTATGTGCCTATGTACTCATTTTTAAAAACATTTCTGAAGTAGAATTTAAATGTTCTGCTTTCTTTAACAATTCTATAATAATTGTTAACTTTTTATGCCTCAATATGAGAAAAATGGATATCCATTTTTCAATATATGAGCAAATAAAATTATACATTTTAAATGGGAACATACAGATACAATTAATTCAAAATTGAATATATTTCACACACACACACACACACACACACACACACACATATATATATATATATATGTTTTCTGAGGTTTTCGCGGGTATTTGTATGTAGGTCTTTGGTTGTTCGGGTTTTCTCCCACGTAAAATTGGAAGTGTCTTGGCGACGTTTCGACGAAGTCCCATTCGTCATCTTCAGGCTGGTGCTTTCAGCTTCGTGCCTCGAGCAGCAGTGTGTGGTCTTGGCTGTTTCTTCCTTTTAACTGCCAGTGGAGGTATGAACTGATTGGGTGGGAGCTTGGCTGTGTTCTGATTGGGTGGAGGTGTGTTCTGATTGGTTAGGGGCTTGGCTGTGCTCTGATTGGCTGGGGGGTTGGCTGTGCTCTGATTGGCTGGGGGAGTGTTCTGTTTGGTTGTGCTCAGGTTAGTCTGAGTTGCAGAGGGATTCAAGATTTTGGGCTGCCCTGCCATTCCTTGGCTTCGCGTTCGTGGTCGTGCTTCCTCTTCATGGAGGGTGTCAGTTTGCTTCATGTATGGATTGGGGGGGTTTAAAGTGGCTAATGATGCAGCTGTGGTCTGGCTTCTGGTTTGTGGTCGTGCCTCATAGTCAGTGTGGCTTTGGGTTTGTTTTTTGCGTGGATGTTTGGTGGTGACATCCTGTGTGGTTTTTGTGAGTGTGGGTCTGGTATCATTTTTTGTGTTAGGGAGTCGTTTGTCAATGAGGGCGGGTTTCCAAATGGCTGGTAGGCGGGAGGTATCATCTCGCTTGTTCATGCTGTGTGGGCGTTTTTCTATCTCGATGGCTTCTCTGATTATTCTGTTATTAAAATGTTCACTTTTGGCAATGGTTCTGGTATTTTTAAAGTCAATTTCATGTCCTGTGGCTTTAAGGTGTTGGACCAGGGAAGATGTTGGTTCCTCTTTTTTGACTGAGTTCTTATGTTCTTCAATGCGTGCACTTATTCTTCTGTTGGTTTGTCCGATGTATGTGGTGGGACAAGTGGTGCATGGGATTTCGTATACTCCTTGATTTTCTAATTCAATTTTATCTTTGGGGTTTCTAAGGATGGTGGATATTTTTCTGTTTGTGCAGAATGCTGTTTTGATGTTGTGTTTATGGAGGATCTTACTGATTCTGTCTGTGGTGCCTTTTATGTATGGGAGGAGGGCTTTGCCGTTTTCTTGTTCTTCGTCTTGGATTTTAGTGGGGGTTTCTTTTTGGATTAGGTTTGTAATCTTATTTCTTTGGAATCCATTGGATGTTAGTACATTGGTGAGAGTGTGTAGTTCGGTTTTTAGGTGTTGTTCGTCAGCTAAGCGTTTTGTTCTGGAGATGAGTGTCTTGGCTACAGAGTTGATCTGTGCTGGGTGGTGGTGTGAGAGAGCGTGCAGATAGCGGTTTGTGTGTGTTTTCTTCTGGTAGATGGTGTGTCCTAGGGAGCCATTGGATTTCTTGTAGACTAAGACATCCAGGAAGGATGATTTCTCTCTGGGAATGATTCTTTGCTGGATCTCTTCGCTAATGGGGGAGGCTTTTATTTTGGATCTGGTGGTTTTTTCCAGGTAGAACAACACCTAAAACCCGAACTTGAATCCCTCTGCAACTCAGACTAACCTGAGCACAACCAAACAGAACACTCCCCCAGCCAATCAGAGCACAGCCAACCCCCCAGCCAATCAGAACACAGCCAACCCCCCAGCCAATCAGAGCACAGCCAAGCCCCTAACCAATCAGAACACACCTCCACCCAATCAGAACACAGCCAAGCTCCCACCCAATCAGTTCATACCTCCACTGGCAGTTAAAAGGAAGAAACAGCCAAGACCACACACTGCTGCTCGAGGCACGAAGCTGAAAGCACCAGCCTGAAGATGACGAATGGGACTTCGTCGAAACGTCGCCAAGACACTTCCATTTTTACGTGGGAGAAACCCGAACAACCAAAGACCTACATACAAATACCCACGAAAACTCAGAAAACAAATATTGAACCTCTACGGGGAGGAAATCCATCTCTGACCAGGACCTATGAAAAACTTGAAGTCCAAAGAGCTCTTCATTTTATGCGACCTCGCATTCCTACGCAACTGCCGAGATCAAAATCTAATCCCCACATGTTTCCAACTGAAATTCCACTCCTCCAACTCTGCAGCCACCAAACGGATCCTGAAAGAACAGAATTGGCCCTAATCAGAAATGAACTTCACACAAAAAGATTCCTCCTAGACCGAATTAACAAAGATCTCCTCACACTCCACCTCAAACTCAGCAACAAGATCCACCCTGCACTTTGGGACAAATCCAAACAACTCGCCGTCTGGAGAGCCGAAACACAGACCACCTCAAGACAGATACACACACCAACAAACTCCGAAGACTACAAGAACACCAGAAACAAACCCCTCCTCCCTCACAGCCACACATGAAACAAACAGTGCATAACATCTCAGATAGGATCCTCACCAAAGCCGAAACCAATGTCCTTTCCAAAGATTCAACTTTGCAGTCGCTCCCAAACACATCCCCACTGAAACCATTATATGTGGAGTTGAACCAGCCTGACTAAAATCAACCCCGACGACGCCAACAGAATCAGACTCGAAATCACCAACATCCTCTGCACCAGCAAGCCACCCAAAAGCAACTTACCCAAAGAGGAACAGACAGCACTACGTAACCTTAAAGAAGACACCAGCATAATAATCCTACCAGCAGACAAGGGCAACGCCACGGTGGTTATGAACACATCTGACTACCAAACCAAATTAACCAACCTACTCCAAGACTCCACATACAAACCCCTAAATACAGATCCCACCACCTACCTGGAAAAAACCACCAGATCCAAAATAAAAGCCTCCCCCATTAGCGAAGAGATCCAGCAAAGAATCATTCCCAGAGAGAAATCATCCAGATGCCCCAAACTCTATGGTCTCCCCAAGATACACAAGGAAGGAACCCCACTCAGACCTATAGTCAGCTCCATAGGCTCACCTCTACAAAACCTAGCCAAATTTCTCGCCAAACAACTACAGCCCTATGCAGAATCCATCACCTCACACGTAAAAAACTCATTCCAGTTTATAGAGATCATAAAGAAACAAAACTTACAGCCCAGAGACCTACTAGTGAGCTTCGATGTCATATCCCTCTTCACCCAAGTACCTATCAAAGAAGCCTTGACAGCTATCCAAAACAAATATAACCCCCCCAAACACATCTTAGATCTGACCAACCACTGCCTATCCAACACATACTTCATCTACAATGGACAAAAATACAAACAAACAGAAGGAGCACCCATGGGATCACCCCTCTCACCTGTCATTGCCAACCTCTACATGGAACACTTTGAAACCCAAGCTCTAGAAAAATCGGATCACAAACCCAAACTCTGGCTCAGATACGTAGACGACACCTTCATAATCTGGCCACATGGGAAAGAAAAACTGGACAACTTCCTCACACACCTCAACAGCCTACACCCCAAAATACAGTTCACCATGGAAACAGAAGCTAACAACCAACTTCCCTTCCTGGATGTCTTAGTCTACAAGAAATCCAATGGCTCCCTAGGACACACCATCTACCAGAAGAAAACACACACAAACCGCTATCTGCACGCTCTCTCACACCACCACCCAGCACAGATCAACTCTGTAGCCAAGACACTCATCTCCAGAACAAAACGCTTAGCTGACGAACAACACCTAAAACCCGAACTACACACTCTCACCAATGTACTAACATCCAATGGATTCCATAGAAATAAGATTACAAACCTAATCCAAAAAGAAACCCCCACTAAAATCCAAGACAAAGAACAAGAAAACGGCAAAGCCATCCTCCCATACATAAAAGGCATCACAGACAGAATCAGTAAGATCCTCCATAAACACAACATCAAAACAGCATTCTGCACAAACAGAAAAATATCCACCATCCTTAGAAACCCCAAAGATAAAATTGAATTAGAAAATCAAGGAGTATACGAAATCCCATGCACCACTTGTCCCACCACATACATCGGACAAACCAACAGAAGAATAAGTGCACGCATTGAAGAACATAAGAACTCAGTCAAAAAAGAGGAACCAACATCTTCCCTGGTCCAACACCTTAAAGCCACAGGACATGAAATTGACTTTAAAAATACCAGAACCATTGCCAAAAGTGAACATTTTAATAACAGAATAATCAGAGAAGCCATCGAGATAGAAAAACGCCCACACAGCATGAACAAGCGAGATGATACCTCCCGCCTACCAGCCATTTGGAAACCCGCCCTCATTGACAAACGACTCCCTAACACAAAAAATGATACCAGACCCACACTCACAAAAACCACACAGGATGTCACCACCACACATCCACGCAAAAAACAAACCCAAAGCCACACCGATGATGAGGCACGACCACAAACCAGAAGCCAGACCACAGCTGCATCATTAGCCACTTTAAACCCCCCCAATCCATACATGAAGCAAACTGACCCCCTCCATGAAGAGGAAGCACGACCACGAACGCGAAGCCAAGGAATGGCAGGGCAGCCCAAAATCTTGAATGGGACTTCGTCGAAACGTCGCCAAGACACTTCCAATTTTACGTGGGAGAAAACCGAACAACCAAAGACCTACATATATATATATATATTATATATATATATATATATATATATAATATATATATATATATATGCTTTCTGAGGTTTTCGCGGGTGTTTTTGTATATAAGTCTTTGGTTGTTCGGGTTTTCTCCCGCGTAAAATTGGAAGTGTCTTGGTGACGTTTCGACGAAGTCCCATTCGTCATCTTCAGGCTGGTGTTTTCAGCTTCGTGCTTCGAGCAGCACGAAGCATGAAGCTGAAAACACCAGCCTGAAGATGACGAATGGGACTTCATCGAAACGTCGCCAAGACACTTCCAATTTTACGCGGGAGAAAACCCGAACAACCAAAGACACATATATATATATATATATATATATATATATATATATATATATATATATATATATATACCCATATCCAAAGATCTTTTCAAAGAAAAAAAGTAATGTTTGTGTTTGTGAAATTCACAAATGGATATAAATTCCAGCATATCAAATGTATGCCAAATTGAAAAATTTAAATGAACAAAATTCTTATTTTTGTTTATATTTGTTCTCTTATTACAGGAATGGAGGCTAATCAGTGTACCATTTGCTGGATACCTCTTTCTTTTGTAACTGTAATTATGATAATTTCTTTACTGAAAAATATTTCATACTTCTTGAAAAACAAAAAACAAAAAGGTAAGGAAAGCTGAAGGAAAAGATGTAGAATAATGTAAGTTGTAAATTACAGAAATAGCAGGAAGTGAGGTTTTACTTTCATCTGCAATGGAATAAAAAGAGTAATTATTTATCTGATCTCAGTAAAGGTAGTTCTAATTTTTGCTAAGGCCACATTAAAAATAATCTCAGCTCTCATATATTTATAATTATAAGATACTTTAAGTTGTGGTTTAACAAGAAGAAACTTGCCAAGTTTAATCTTCCCTTAGTAAATGACTATTATAGCACGATGGCTGTTGAAGCTTCTTCTTTACAGCTGTTTCTAGTTATTGTACAAGCTCCTGAATTCATATTACTCGATGCAAATGCCTTAAGGTACCATATGAGCCAAAAATGCATTTCTATAGTCACTGCCAACACCACTACCACCACTCTCAGCCAGAAAACACAAATAGCCCAGATTTTGATGTCTCCAGCCTAATGCTATTATTTTTAAAAAGGATCCACCAAAACTGCAGAACATTTGTGGAATGCCGCAAAGCAATACTACATACACACATACATATATTTAACTCTATTTTTTTTGTTACAGCCTGTTATAGAAGGCACAGAATGGGAATAACAAAACCGTAAGCAAAGACATGAAAGGCAGGAGACAAGAAAAAGGGTCAATGAATTCTAACTCAGTACCATTCAATACCTTTTCCCATGCATTTCTATCTTTGCTCATCATTTTTACATCCTGCTTGGTATATAATGTGTCATTCATTGGCATTTTGCTTTTTCATATCTTTCTTTCTCTGTCTGTCTCTGTCAGTCTGTCTGTCTCCTATCAAACTATTTACTTTTAGTTTTTGCTATTCACTTTCAATCCTTTATTCCATTTCCCCTATAAAATGTAATTACCTTAGTCTTTGGTATATAAATGTTCAGATGCATACTATTTGTTGCGTCAAACCATCTAACCTTTGTTGTAGATAGTCTAGATTCTTAGCAAACACATATTATTTTGCATCAGAATGTCACTTACATTCCCATTCTCAGCAATACATTTCTGCAAGCAGTGTTGTATATTTTTCTATAGGTGCATTAAATACTAAAGGAGATATTACTTATCCTGTCTTCCTTTTTGCTCAGTAGCATTCCATTTATTTTTACACATGCACTCTTACCAACATTAGCAACTAACCTTCAACTCCATATTTGCAGTGAAGGTTGCATGATTCAAGCCTATTCTTTTTATTTCTATGTCCTAAATCAACATACGGTATATGCAATCAGCATTCTTGCCACATTAGTACATTTCTCAAAGACTTGCTGAAAAGGGAAAAAATATACAATCTGCATATAGTACAATATTGCTGATATCTTTATTTATTGAAAAGCGCTCTAGGCTTTTCAATAAATAAAGTATATAGAAACATTTTAGACCTGGAACATTGCTCTATCCAAACTTATAAAGCAGTCTATATGCTGTATAGTACATGCAGTGTAAATACTGGCTATAACAGGTTCTTTGCTATTTATTGTATGTAGACTGCTTTGTGAGTTTATCAAAGTAGAAAGAGGAAGAAAAGTGAAGATGGAAACAAGGGCACAGGGCAATTCTGGCAGAAGGGAGACCAGAAAGAAAATAGGCATTAGAGGCCAAGATAGCACTAAGTTGTACCAGGGAGGTAGCAAAACCAAGGAAACATAGCAGTTAGAATCGCATGGTAGGAAAAAAAATGCAGAGAGCATTCCATCTTATCTTTGGAATATCTTTATAAAGAAATATCACATCTTCAAAAATATGTTATATTGAAATGCCAAACAAACCTGTTTTTTAAATTTTGCTGATTTCTTCAAAATGTTTTCCAGGGGAAATTTGTGAAGATTATAATGAATGTAATCCAAGGTATGGCAAAAGTCTTCCTTTTTTGAGGTGGTGTGCTCACATGGAAAGACCTTTATTCAGTGTATTCTAGATCCCAGTGTAATATATGTGGCTTCCAAGTGATACATTTTGACGTGGCTTCCAACTGATACATTTTGGAAACACTTCAGCTCCAAATTATTTTTACATTATTTAAAATGGGAGCTTAATTTTCTAGAATCGATAATAATATTCAGTATTCTGGAAATAAAGTATCAGATTCATGCAGCTTGTTACTTCCAAGAATATACTGCAAACTGTGTATACCCTAGAAATTTTCTGAAAATAATAATAAAAAAAAATGGTAGCAGCCATTGGCAAAGGTTTTTTTATGGGTACTTTTATTATGGCAGCCATTTGTGATCATGACCATAACACAGTCTGAAAAATTCAATTATTCTGAATGGGCCAAAAAGGCTGTGATTGTCTGCTGTAAATGTCCTTGAAGTCAATTATTTATAAGTGGAAAGAAACAATTTTCATGGCTGTTTCATACTCCATGATTCCTATAGTCCCCATAATATCTTCCAAGTTGCATCAGTGGATTTCCACAAACACACTGATTATATTTTCAGGGGACTGCTAGAAATAGAAGAGGAGAAATCAGAAGAAACCATGTTAGCATCTTCTATGGTGAACATCAGAAATCTGTTTCTATAAATGGAAATCTGGATATTTATTATGTTTCTTTGTTAGCTAAACTCAAATAAATCACCTAGTCATATAAATTATATTTTCTAAACAAATTATGCAATACTAATTAATACAATGTGTCCACATTAAGTTTGTTTTAAAACTCTCTTGTACTCTTTTACAGCAATGAGGAATTTCATGCAGAAGCTTATCCAGTTTATGATAACCTTAATCCCTACCATCAGGAGATGCTAAGTAAGCTATACATAAAGTTATCCATTTATTGCATATAGGTTCATACAGCTAACTTGAATTAATCCTTGTAGGCATTTTCTCTTTTTTCTTTCCTTCCCTTCTGGAAGACTATCTATAGTCTGTAGTCTATAGTCTGTAGTCTGTATCTCTCTCTCTCTCTCTCTAGTATATAGTTTATATGCTTTTATATTTTATATTTGTGTCTAATATTTATATATATGAGTATATATTACATTACATTGCATTGCATTACATTATATTATAATATAATAGATAAAATATACTAAGGTTTGGAGGATATTTGGAAATTACCCATCCTTAGTACAACAAAAAAGTTGGTAACAAATGTTTATATCTTTTTAAAATGTTTTAATATTTTTAATTTCTATATATCGATACATACAGTAGCTATAAAAAGTATACTCGTTAAACATATTTATTGGAATTATGGGCAAAAAGGTCAACCTTGGTCTCATCAGACCATAACATATTTATCCCCATGCTTTTGTCAGACTTGATATAGTTTTTTTGCAAAATGTAGCCAGATTTGGATGCTCTTCTTTATAAGAAAAAGCTGCTATCTTGCCACCCTACCTCACAGCCCAGACATATGAAGAACAGGGGAGATTGTCGTCATACGTAATACACAACCAGTACTTGCCAGAAATTCTGCTTGGTAGCCTCTTGAATGAGTTTTCTTTTTTAAAATCAATTTTGATGAATTTGTTTTGATAATATAACTGTTGTGCCATATTTTCCCACTTGTTGATGACTGTCTTCACTGTGTTCCATGATATAGCAATGCCTTGGAAATGGTTTTGTACATTTATCTTAACTTATACTTTCCAACAATGAGATCCCTTTGATGCTTGTAAGTTCTTTGCAGATCATGGTTTTTGCTGAAAGAAGTAACTAGTAAATATCAGAAAAATCCTACTAGAATAGCTGAACTTTATATGGGCTTGATCAGAGTCACTTTATTTAATGGCAAGTGTGTATCGACTTTTATAATATCTGTTTGAAAGTGATTAGTTAATTCTGAACACAGCCACATCACTATTTATGAGGGTGGGTACACTTATGTAACCACATTATTGTAAGCTTTTTATTGTTATCCTGCCTCAAAGAAAGATCTCCGTTTGTTTTTAATTGAAGCATACAGCTTATATGTTATATTAAAGATGCAAAAAATTCCCCAAGTGATTTATTTTGGTCTGATATTTTTACATCTCAAATATCTGGCATTTTAATAGGAATCTATAGACTTTTTATATTTGTTTTTATTGTGATCAATAGTCCATATAAATGAATATAAAAACAATTAAATATATGGTAATCATTGCTGATTATTTGAATTATTTGTGTTAACTGTTGCCATTGAAAATTTGGCCACAATATTAGTGATGTTGTTATGACAATCAGAAGATAAAAACTTTTGTATACTAAAGATTTGCTTATCTGGAATATTGTTGCAAGGAACTAGAATAAGTAAATTCTTCTAATTACCATATAATCATGCTTGAGTTATGGTTTTGATTTCTCTTGAACTCTGTGGACAAGTCCATTCAAATAACTTTTTAAAATTTCTACGTCTATGGAGATTCTCAGTCATTTAGGTCATGGCTGTTACAAAGATGCTTTTCCAAAAGGCAATTGGACTTCCTTTGTTTTTTCCTTGAAAACATTTCGCTTCTCATCCAAGAAGCTTCTTCAGTTAAGTTTAAATATCTACCCAGCAAGAAAGTGGATGCAGAGTACTATACTGAGCCCTCCAAAAGCCCTTCCTTAATTTAGAGGAAGTGAAATATGTCAGGTATTTACCAGCACAGTATAGTTATAGCTGCTACGCTGCATGGTATTGAAAAATAACAAGCTTAGTGCAGAACTTTATGATTGATAATAATATAGAGTAACTATTTTAAAACATCCTATTTCAAAAATTATTTTCAGATGAAAGTTGCTATGAGAAAATGAATGTCCATTCTCCCAGATCCACCACTGATGTACAGGTTTGTACATGCTTCTTTATGTAAATGTTCTTTAATTTGTAACAGGTTTTTTTTCAGAACCTTTTTTTATGGTGCTGAATGATCTATCTAGATCTTAGCTGCCCTAAAATACAGGATTCCCCTTGCAAAATCTTGGCCAATTTAATGTTTAATTTCAGCCCTGGAATATATATAAATCTTCTTTATCAGATATGGCCAATTTAATGTTTAATTTCAGCCCTGGAATATATATACATCTTCTTTATTTATTTATGCCCATTTATTATTTTAATTTGACTTATTACTCCATAACAAAATTATGGAGTCAAGAGTTCCAAGATATTGCAGGTAAATTAACATGTAGATACAGTGGTCAAGATAGATGTAATGTTAAGCCCAAGCTCAGAGATGAGACAGTGAAATCTCATTGAGTCCGATCCTTTATTTGCTTACACCTAATACATAGAACCTTGCCAAACAAAAGCTATAATTTTCTAGGCCAGCGGTCCCCAACCTTTCTGGTTTGGCGGGGGGGGGGGATAGTTTCTTGCAAGTGGAAGGTGGGCCACCACTCGTGCAAGAGAAGCTTTGAGTGTGCACATATACACTCCCATTTGTGTGGTCCAGTTCCGAAGAAGCTCAGCCCAATAATGGGCTGGGGGCAGGGATTGAGGACCCAAGTTCTAGGTTACTAGGCATACCCAAGAGATTCAAAATTACAGTTAGCCTGAACCTCTTCTCCCTCCCCCATCCAGTTCAGGACTGCTGTTTCTTGATTCAGATCTCTTTCTAAGAAAGGTCTAAGTTGGCAAAATTATCCCACTGTGCTGCTGCAAGTACACATTCCACGTAATAATACGATTTGGTGTAAGATAACCTAGTTAATTACGATTAACAAAGGGTCTGTGAATTGGATTGTGCATTAACAAGATTCATTTGGAACCCTCCTGAATTTGATAGGAGATATGCCTAAATATGCTTGAACATGGCTCCTATTTGCTGCTCAATTCTTAAGATCAACACATTAATCTCCAAGTTGGAAAATATAAGTGTGTGAATCATAGATTAGCATTCAAATGTTACAGATATTGGTAGAATCTGTGATTTCACACAAATAAGTAGCTGTCTACTAGGCAGACGATCATTTTCAGGATATTGGAGAATCACTCTGCCAAATTCTGCTTCATATTCTGCCATAACTCTAACCTAATAAAAATTAAGTGTGCAACTATGTGGTTGCCTTGCAAATTTGGTTAATGATAATTGTGCTGAGGAATTACTGACATTACCAGAACCTTAATGGAATAATCTCTGACTTATCTGGCTATCTCATAACAGAGCAACACTGCTGCAATAACTCATTTACAAAGATGCTACAAAGGCAGTTTATTAACCCAGATAAGAGCCCTCCAGTGGTTTGTGTGAGTGGGGATAAAGTAGGACACCACCAAGTGAAGTAGAATTGTGTGAAATCAAGATACTGAACCAGTTCATCCAAATAGAGAGTAAAATAGGGGAAATGACCTAGTAATGAATAGACTTTTCTTATATAATATGACTCAAAGATGACTGGGGATAATGACAAATCTTAATCTTTTGGGTTTAACAGGAAATCAAGAGTCCTATAGTGGAGTTCTTGATTTGCAGGAAGCTCAATGTCATTCCTAAAAGCTTATCAGGTTTAATGAAATTCACTAAAATTCCAAAGATTGCAATAAAAATGTATCAGCAAGAAGTATTTAGATAAGCAATTCAAATTGAGAAAGAGAAACCAATATTACATTTTATGATCCTATTCCAATGGATTCAAGAATGGATCAGTGGAGGTAGAAAAGGCAATATTCCAAGGTAAAAATGATGAATTGATAATAAGGTAGGAAACCGGCTAAGGAAAAAGTCCTGTTTCCAAGCAGTTACCAAACACAAATTTATATCATTTCATTTAGGTGTATCATACAACTGACTTGTTACTTTTACTGTTAGCTGTTTGCCATAATAGTAAATGAAATAACATGATCAATATGAATTGTTTCTTTTTTGTAGCAGATAGCTGAACGCCAAATGTGCTATGCTTCCCTTGATCATAGTGTCAGAAGAAAGCACAAAATTCAGCCCAAAAAGAAATATCCTACATTAGAAATGGGTGAAAATCAACTTACCAGAAACACCACCACGCTGTCTTGCATTTATCTCAACAGTGAACAACTCAGTGCTGAAAATAAGTTGACTGAAAACACTTCTCACGTTGATTCGTTCAGAGAGTTTGGTTTAAAACACAAGGCAAACGATGTCATGTTTTAGTAACCAAATAATTTTCTCAAAGTAAACATTCACTAAGACAGTCAATTGCCAAGTTAGGTAAGTGATCGTTTGAACAAAATATTTTGTGCCACTGAGTTCTGTAGAGGAACAATTTATAGAACTTTCTGAGACTTTTAATTAAAATATTGCCCACCATTTGACATGGTGCTTAGAGTAGTCTGGATCATGGAAGAAGTTGTCTGAGCAGTGGAGAAACTTGCTTAGCCCTTTAGCATGCCAGTGGGGAACTGGTTATATACCCTCCACCTGGTTCATATATGAGTAGGAGCCAAATTACAATCTTTGCTATAAAGCAGTTATATTCCATTAGAAGATTAGAACCATTAACAAAAAACTTGCTAACTTCCTGACAAAAACTTATTCATTCAGCTCTACTCAGTATAATTATAACTTGCCATACTGCATGTATAATAATATCAGGAAATATTTAAGGTTAATTAGGGAATAATGTATCAGCTTTGATTCATCTATTTAACAGTTGTACAGCTAGCAAATGTAATGTCGGCATGTATTTAGTTTCCTGCTAGTTAAGAACTGCTAGAGTCAATCCCAATTACTCAATGAGAATGTAATGTCTTGAGCATCTGAATTAAATGGTCTGTAAAAAAAGTAGTAAATGAGGTATAAAAATAAATCTCCAAGGAAGAATTTGACATTTTTCATTGTATTTAAGTAATTGTTATTGACTTTTACACCAGTTTTATAGTGTATTCTATAAGAAGTGATATTCCTAATTACCCCCCAGATATACTGTATCTGTTCAATTCAGTCCAAAACATTGTCTTGTAATAAAAACTACCTGAATGCATTGGAAATCTCATAATATAGCAATGAAGTTTGAATGAAGCATTTTATTGTCTTGAAATCAATTGATGATCTTTAAATCTGTCTTATACCTTTTTTGATTACTAAGAAACAATAGCATTTTGTTCCTAGTGAACAAATTCAAGAAAAAATTGATATAGTTGGTATTTTTACAGGAAGTAAATATTTAAATATGACATTTCATCTAATTTGACATGAAAGTAAAGAATTAGTTCCAAAATATGTATTATATAATGCTTCCTCTAATAATTATTTCATATATTTTAACTTATGCCTAATTCTTAGAATTACACAAATGCTAATGTGCATATGCAAGATCATCTAGAAAAATATATGCTGCAAATCATGTTTATCTAAGAAGTTGAGAATAACCTGAGCTTGATTATGTCATAAAATTGTGAGCCAGCAGTTTTATTCTGAATTCTTCAACTATTTCTGCCTATGTGGTATGATTGGGCAGTTGGCATGGTCCAAGGATCTTTCATTAAATGTTATAATTTGCAGGATTGAGGAAGCATGGTCTCTGTACTTCAGAAAAGCAATTTCCTCAAGATGCATGCTTCCCATCCTTTAAATGCTACAGAAATCTCTTCATACTGGGATTGAGATGTGTTTGGAGGCCCTGGCAAACACTGTTGATTTTGGGTGTTATTTATGTGGTATTTCTCTGGTGACCTTGCTCCCTTTTAAATTATGTAAACTGTTCAGTCTTTTTGGAGTTAGGTGGTCTAGGAAACCAATAAATAAATTCATTTTGAACAGGAATCAAGTTATTTATTCATATAATACATAATACATAAATAAACATAAGTAATATAATTTAGCAAAGTAACATATTTAAACCCACGGACTCCTGGATTTCTCTCTTAATCCTCTTTTGGTCCTAAATAGGATGGAACAATAAGGCAATTTCTTATGACTAGAAAGTTACTTCAGTTAACTTTCATAGTTATATAGTTCAGTAAGTTAACTATCATTTTTTGATTGATGAATATAGAACCAACAGGAAAGTATATTACAGTAGTATTACAGTAGCAGAAGACCAACACTGACATTCTCTAAATTCCGCTGAAGATGTTACTTAGTCTGGTAACAAAACACTCAGAAGCCAATCCACAAGCTTGGAGAATGAATCTCCACTCTCACAAACAGTGAATACTAGAGGTGACAGAAAGAATCCTGAAGGAATGGTGAACACGAATTGAAAGTATGCTCTTTGACTACTTAAGAACCAAGTGCCTTATCACTGTGCTACTAGTCCCCTCTACAACACAGGTTCCTTCTTCTCCTCTCCCACTTTTTCTCAAAAAGCAAAAAAAATAAGATTGAAATGACTTTCCTTCACAAGACAGCCTTATAGAATTGAGCCTTTGTCATCTCTGCTGACTGAGAACACCCAACAGTAGGGAACAGTTTAGTTGCTGTTACCCCCAAATAACAGTATCTATTGTATTTTATTTTTAATTTATAGTTTTTTCTATAAATCAAGCCTTCCATGCTTAGTTTTGGGTAGCCTAGAAAATTGATAAGCAAATGAAAATAAGGAAAGACTTATCCTAGGTGAAATTAATAACCTTACAGATTCCAAAAGCAAACTTATAACAAACTCAGTCAAAATACAAACATATTAAAATGTTTATTAGACAAAGATATATATCAAATATTAGGTACATTTAAAATAAAATAAAAATACAAAAATGGATATTTTCATATTTACTCTTTATCAATGAAATAAAGATTTTTCCTAAAGCATGACCTTATTGAATAGTAAGTTAAAAGCACTATATAAAAACACATTTAAATCTTGATTATGCCCCAACTTCCAATAACCTTTTTCTAGAGGTGCAGATTAAACAAATTAAGTACCACAAAAGATGTTTCTTATAGTCACTTAAGCTGAATAAATCACCAAGAAGGCAAAAACCAATTAATGAACTGTTGAATTTTAGAAACAGTTTCCATTATCTCCATAACTTTCAAATGACATAGAATAATTGCATAGAGATGAATGCTGAACTATATTAGTAGTTGTTATTTCTCCATTTTCACTGCAGTCTTTTAGGTCTATTGCCCTGTGCTAAAGCTGATGAGTTAAAGAGTTAAAGAAGTGGTGAAAATATTTTACTACCTTAATTCAGGAATATTCCACTTAATTTGTGTTCTGTTTAGAAATTACTGGGATTAAAATATATTTTGTTAAAAAATATCATTTTCCTCTCCAAATCCTTCCAGAAATGTTTCCTCATAATCCTTCTGTATGAATTCACTGCTTCTGATTCTCCCATCATTATAGCTTAGCTTTCTGGAAACTCTAGCAAAGAAACAAAACTTGATTAAACTGATACAAATACCAAGAAAAAAGCAGCACAGTTATATTGACCATATCTTTTTTAACTGAACCCCCCCCCCCAACTTCCGTATGTCCATACATAAACAATAAACTAATGATTCTCTGATGCATTTCAAAGAAATTCATACATTGACATTAACATAACAAGTATCATAACGCCCATCAAAGCATATTATGCCACTGATCTTGATGTTGTATTTCAGAAGATAATAATTTTAACTTGTATAACTTAGCATACAACATAGCAAAATAATCTTTGTTTTTAGCAACTGTCACTTGTAATATCAATAATGCATGATATACAAGAAACTCATCATTGATTTCTGTTAGTGAAATGTAATGATCAACCAATATGAGTTCTTAACGCTAACAGCAGAACGTATGATATCTGCTAGTATCCATCACTCTTAGTTAAACATTTTCATATGAAAATGTTTATATTACTGTGAATATTAAAAATATGTTATGAAAAGTTTTGTACATCAACATATGCAGGGTATTTTTAAAAAACAAAGTAACAACAACCCTGGGCATTTGACTGAACACAACATTAACTTAATATAATTGATGTTGATTATCTTTAGACAAGTCCACCTGTTGTTACCTGGTCTAACTAATTCAATCGAAGATAACATAACATTGTTTTCTTTCCTTTTTTATGAATTAGTTTATTTGGATTAAAGTTAAATAAGTCCCTGTATTAGCCTTTTCCCATGCGTATCTTGTTTTTCCCCACATTGAAAATATACTGGGGAAGAGCACAGCTCCATAGCAAAGCATATGTGTTACCTGCAAAAGATTCCATTTTGTATAAACTGTGAAAAACTCTTGCCTAACCTCTTCTGAATGAATGTCAGTCAATTGGGATGAAAACTATAACTGGGAAAATGGATTGACCATTTGGGAAAACAAATTGTTTCAGATAATTTCTATTATTTTACACAAGAATGACTGTTTCACAGTAAGCTTAAATATAGTCTCTTTCATCTATTCACTTTCCTTTATTTTTGAATTCTAAAAGAAATTAATGTCCAACTCTAATAGTGGATAATCTCTGGCTATTAATGCCTGTTTCTCTTCTCACTATGGTATGCCCATAATTTATCATTTTTCCATAAGCAATATAGCAATACTAATCATCTCAGCATATTGATAAAGGAATAATTAATCATCTCAGTGCACAGTGAATAAATTCAGTGACGTAGAGGAACACACAGAGATAAATAATGTTGCTTTGACTGGACCTTATTTTTATTTATCTGTGATCATTCATGGTAATTCTCCCCTTCCCTGAACTGCCTGCTATTAGAGTATTATGTAGGAAGGAATGTACAGTAGAAGAGGACACCAATGATCTTTTGTTATATTGTATGTTCTAATGCAAGAAACTGTTTTATAATCCTACAAAACATGTCTTAGATTACCCATGAGCAAATTTTAGCATCAAAGCCATATGCAACTCCTTTGGAAGTTTTGGGACCCCTTATAACCACTCCACTTTTCCAATGCTGTGAGGTAGATACAAAACTATAATGCAAGTACAGTAAACTCTTCATAGTTTAAAAACAAGGAATACACTCTGATCTACCAATTTTATATGGGTATCTCTCCTGCTCACAAGGGCCTTTGATTCCCTGGACCAATTTTTTTTAGATATGATTCATGATAATAGAAAGGCTATTGATCTTGCCTTAATTGTAGCTCATAAGGATACCTGAACATTTTGTCACCTCCTTTTTATCCATTCACAAAGAAATATAAGAAAGGAATTGCTATCACTTTAGGTAGTATGGACAGCAATATACATTTGATAGATAAATAAATGGAACACTGGAAAGAAATTAAAATATTGCTTACTTTGGTATAAAATTCTGTGACTTTCTTGAAAACTCACGATCCCGCAAATACCTGGGAATATTTTCATTCATATCTGAAATCCCAGACTCTTTGAACAAATTAGATATGGATTAAAAAGTGTCTGTTTAAATATTTTGGTTGTAAATTATTAAAAAAAACAACAACGAAAACAAAGATATGAAAAGTATAAATACTGTCTCTTTAGCAGGTTGAATAATGATTAATCTTATTGTAAATTTCTTATAAACCAAGTTAAACTAACTTCAAATGTGCTTTGAGATGTGCAGTTCAGAAATGGGAAAAATAGTAAAAAAATTACTCCCATTATATTTTAAACAAATTATCCAAATTCAGTATGTAATACACATATTGTTGCATTACCTTCTGACACCCTTCTCTATATGATAATTCAAAAGTCAAAAATTTCATACATTAATATTCATATTACTGAAAGTAGGAAAAACAAAAGCAAATGCAGATGGATTTGTCAATCAGTGGACACACAAAGAAGTTTAAAAATAAACTTAGAAACTTCAACCCAATGATCTAATATTACGAAAACAATATTCCCAATTACCGTATATGCCGGCGTATTAGGCGACCCGGCGTATAAGATGACCCCCGTCTTTATCGCCGAGCCGCATTCCTAGAACGTCGTCTTCTATGCCGGAAACTACCAGTATTTCTGGCGTATAAGATGACTCGGCGTATAAGACGACCCCCGTCTTTGGCACCAAGTTTAGCGCTTCCGGAAGTTGTCTTATACACCGGCATATACGGGTATATTAAAAATTAGGAATATTAGGAAATAAGTTCAGACAGAACCAGAAATAATGTTGGGATGTCATTAAAACCCAAAATTATGAATTTGTGCTATTCTGACAGCATCTGCTGACCCTATTTATTGTTTGTTGCCTATACTGTTTTTTTTATAGAGCATAAAGGATTAAAAATCTACAGTTGATCTAATATTGACATTTGAATGTTTCTTGGGATAAACAATTAATTGCCTAACTCACAGGTGTCAAACTCGCCATGTCACATGACGTGTCGCGAAGCATCGTGACTCTTTTTGCCTTGCTGGCAATGGGATGGGCAATGATGAAACTGCAATGGGCAGTTTGACACCCCTGGCCTAGCCTGATCAAAGAACAATACATTGTTATATAGTTTTCACTTAAATCTTTTAAACCAACCTTCCATATCAGCAACTGAAGTGGCCAAAAAGCCATGGCCTGAAGAAACAGAACCTCCATAATTCTGAAAATTAAAAAGTTTAAAATTTTTAATTTACATCAACCTGGATTGCTGATGTCCCATAGTAAAATTTAATTTAGTAATAAGCTTCTACCACATTTTTTTTCCATTCTGCATTACTTTATAGTTTCTAAATATCAAGCTATTTTTGCAGATGATTTGGATCAAACATTATCCTTCATCTGCCATACATGTTAAATCTGTCACTTGGATATAAAAATTTAAAAGAAAAAAAATTCTAGCATCCAAATATTAATATTCTTCCATAATCTAATTCACACATTAGAAAAGAACAGAGATAAGGAGAACTACATAGTGCCATAACATCCAGTAAGACTCTTAGTTTAAGAGATTAGTTAAAAATAGTTGTGCTAAATTCAATGATGTTTATACCTAGGTACATATAGGACTTTGTCCTGTAAGTAAGTTCATGTATTTTAGAAATGTTGCCTATAAATAAACATTTTTAAAGGGTTTGGTACTTTAAAACAATTTTTAGGTTTGAAGGCATTATAGAAGATTATATTTCACTTACCGTATTTGATGCCAAACTGTTTTTAACAGGTGAATGCAATGTGAACGCTGCGTCATTTCTAATGGTTTTCCAGCAAGGAAATTTCTGATATATTTTGTAAGAATTACTACATTTATTTTTTAACCTTTTAAAAGGCGAATACTGAGAATCTTCATTACGAAAATGTGCCGCTCTTTTAATTCTGGCAACAGCAGGCAGAGTTCTTATTGGAGAATTAACAAGGGCATTTACAGTTTCAGATATCTGTACTCCTTCATATTTTTTTAAATTTGCTGCTCTTAGAAATGTTGGAAATTTGGGAAAACCTTCAGAACATAATTTCTGGTACAGATCTTCAATCGTACTGTTTGCTTTTTTAGGGAAATTTGAGGACAGATTATCTAAACCCGAAATGTGTATGTCTGCAGAGTTTCTAGGGCTCACGTATATATTTGAACACTTAAATGGTTTCTGTGGCTTTGGAGAACACAATTCCTTATATAATTTTTCAAATGCATCTTCATATTTCTGTTTATAAGAAATTGGACTTCGGTTAACATGAAATGATGAAAAAGAATGACTTCGTGGTAGTGACACAGTGGCAGTGAAAGTTTTAATTTCATGATTTTTTAGTCTGTTACAGGTTTTCACTGGAGACTTGCTTCCTTGTAAAATGGAATTTGTTTTGCCGTTCAAGGACAAACTTAAACTTGAAGTAGTTTTGAATGCCATAGTACTCAGTTCGCCAGTTTCTCTTTCTGCTTTTGGATTAAATGTTGTATCTAAATCTGCAGTGCAAAATGTATGGGAAAAATCTTCAAAACTTTGATTCTTTTTTACATTGTTTGAAGATAAAGGGAAACAAGTTGTATTATTGACCAAAAATGTTTTATCTGCACAAAGAGTTCTAGGGGGAAAAGTTTCCTCTGTAACACGTTTTCCAGTACTTTCACTGTATGAATAATCTTCTGCAATACCAGAACAGTCTATTATCATTCTATCTGAGTTCTGAGATCCAGCAGATTCTATTCTGTAAATACTTTTTTCTGAGCATTGTATCTGACGCTTTGAATTGTAAAAAGGACTTCTGTCGCCATTACTTCCTTTAGATAATTTCTTGTTTTCATCTTTTTCAACAATGAAACGAGGTGTCAGATTTAGTACTCTGAACTTTCTTGTTTTCTCTTTGTTGGTATTAAATTTTGCTTTTTTAGAATGACAATATCTGTATTTGTATCGCTCAGTTAATGAATTTGAAAAAGATTTTTGGGATACTTTACCGAACAGTCTGCTAAGATTTTTTACCATTCCTGGATACAAATCTGCTATTGTGACATTATTCCACGAACAGTTTTCATCTGCAGATTCATACATTTCTAAAAAGCTACTCTGGCCAGTTCCATTATTAAGAAGCGATTGGTTTTTAGGCATAATCCCGAGCTCTGAATGTGAAGCAGCAGAAATGGACAGTTCTGGAGATCTCAGGGATAAAGGGGACAACTGCTTCCTCTGGATTGTATCATACCCTGTTAGATCCAATAAAATGAAGGTACAAAAAAGTAGTACTTAACATTGAATTATTTACATTATTTAATGAAGACACTTAATATTTTCTAAAATGTCTATGATCTGTTACAATGTCACTCTATAACTTGATTCATTGAAATAATTCATGGTATACCCTATTTCTTAATTCACTGCAGTGCTGGTTATTTATTACACTTGTATGCTATGGTAATCAAGTATAGTCCTGTTTTACTTTATAATAGATAAAACTACAAAATATAAAATAATATTGTAATACCATTATAAAACACAACAGTAAAACTCTTCCAACGTAGTAATTTGAATTATACCCAGGAACCTATCAGCAGCCAATATAGCATCCATAATACTGTACAGATATTATATGTGTGTTGTACAGGCTTTTACTCTCCAGTATGCAAGATGATGCACTTTACAACCATAGCAGTTTCCAAGTAGTCTTCAAAAAGAGTTTCATCAAAAAAAAAAAAAACATATCATGGCACTCTACTCTAAAGGTGATAAAGCCGTAAGTTACTGATGCCAAGGCTCATCATCCAGTTAGATCCAGTTAATTGTGTAACTATCTAATGATACATAGAACACAAAGATACCGTATTTAAAAATTATTCTTAATTGCAGAAATAAATTCAGCTAAACTGTGACTTCTCCAAAGCTATTTTATAAATTGCAGACTCAAAAGGATATGAAAATGTAGATTTATATATCTAAACTTAGGTCAAATATGGCACAGTATGTCAAACTGTGAAATATAATCATATCATTCTACAAGGAGAATAGAGCAAATAACTTTATGGAGGACTAGAAAATATTCCTATGAGATAAAGTAGTAGTTAATGGTTTTAAAACATTTAATCTGTCAGAATCCAATCATATTTCATCTTTAATTATCAAATATAGAAACTCCCAATTCTGCCTTCTTTGGATTCTGCCATAAGAGGGAGAGAAGGGGGAGAACAAAGGGGCTTTATGGCCCTCACTTCCTTCAGTAGACTTCAAAGAGCTGAATGCTGAATGTGTGTTTATTGTAACCTATTGTAACCTCAAAGCGTTAGCATCCAGAGAACATTAGCATTAACAAAGAAGAGTATTTGCCTTTCATGTAGTTATCTGAAGTCTCCATCCAGACGGAAGAAAGAAGAAACGGGGTGGAATTGTGATACTTGAAACTATCACTGGGAAGGGGGGTTGATGGGGTGGGACTACTGGGGAACCCCTTAAAACCTTGAATGGGAGAGCTTGGACCCCAAGTCCTGTCTAGCATGCCTGCAACCATTTTCTCTTAATAAAGGATTCCTGTTGGAAGAATTATTCCAAGAGTTCTGTCTTCTTAAGATGCAAAGTGGGGTGGGTCCTTACATTAGACAGGACTTGCAAAATTAATCCACCTGGAAGGAAGACCCTTGCCGGGGGATTTTGCAAAAATTTACCATGTCAGACAATGGAGCAAGAGAGGGGGAAAACTCCCTGGAAAGAGAGCCGCTGACCCAGTTGGAACCTTGCCAGATGTTGGGATCCGAGAGGTCAGATTCCTTAGTAGAAGAAGTGGTGGAGACACGGGACCACAAGCCTCGCTGGTCAATGGGTGTTGGAAAGAAAAGTGAGTGGGGAAAGGAATCAAGAAAGGTAACCCTGAGACGGGGGACCAAGCAACCAGAATGGAAGCAGGAGATGGAGAAA